>NW_024065950.1:398268-438347 GCF_011947395.1 Colletotrichum karsti
GGTTTCCCCGGCCCGTACTTTACCTACTAAAATATAAACCCCCCCCCCCCCCCCCCCCCCTGCCTCCTTCTCAAACATGGACAATCACAACATCATATCCGATCGCAGATGGTGGTGCGCAGATGAGTGAGTCTGCGTGGGAAGGGGGTAGGAAAAGCAACGCGAATGCCAAGGAATAAGGTAGCCATTGATTGCTGAGACTGGAGTGGAGGCCCTGCATCATGATGAGATGGCATGGGCAGCAAAACATCTGCATCTTGTCCCAAGGAAGCCTGCGGCCTTCTTCACCCATGGCTTTGGGTGCGTCGTTCCGTTCCCCGCGGCATGGACGTGCTCAATATCCCACCCGTGGCATTCTGACCTAACCTATCTCGACCTAGATGAACAAAGTAATTTGGGTCTCAACCGTGCCTAGGGTACCTTGGACCAAGGTGCCTTACGTCCGTCGAGAAACGAGCCGCTCTCTACTACATAGTATAGTACGCAGTATGAAAGGCCATGGGGGTGTAGTGGCTTTCGTCCGTAACTATGGATCCTTTGCTCCCCTTGTCCTTCAACACACCCTTCTGCCAGTAATTGTCATACTCGGCAGGCTGGCTGCCCGCTCCCCCCTGCCCTGCCGTGATGTTGGCGCTAACGCTGCAATAGATGCTTGCCGGTCTGCTGGGCGCTTGACGCCGGACGCCGTGGCTGCCTGTCCGATTTCCCGTATCCATATCTCTGGGACCCGGAACCTGTGTTCTGGGACCTAGCCTTTAGTTTCCGCGGCCACCTCAGGAACTGTCTTTGCGTCTGCTTTCAACGGCTGACAGACCACCGACCCTGTCGGTCGGGATTTATCACTACCTACCTATGCTAGCAGCAGTGGTGATATTTTGCGCCGTGCCCCTTCTCTGGCACCTTGGTCTTCCTCGATGGCTTCGGAGCCCACTACGAACCGCTGTCAATGACGAGACGCTTGACCCATTCGTCGCCACCAATCTGTTCTGTCCTGCGGCGTGGTTCTTCAGCAGCCCCCGGTTGACCAAGGACATGGAGTCGGAACCTGAGCCCCAATCGGACAATCTCACGGCAAGCATGACAACAGGAGAAGAACGATCAACCGGGCAGGTCTGCGTAGTCTGGTCTAACTGCCGACTGGGTCGTCGTACAGAGACACGACGAAATGATGTACTCGCTGTCTACCGGGACACACCTACTGGACGCCATCATCCCAAACGAGACATATGTCCGCCGCCATCGCCGCCGTCGCACCCCTCGGCGGCCGGAGCCAGAACCAATTTTGCTTTTAGGAGTTGGTTCTCGTGCGGCACGTCTCCGTGCACATTAGCTGCGCCCGAGGGTTTGGTACACCGGCGACTAAATCCTTCAGATAGTGGCAGCCACGGGACTAGACAGCAAGCTGCATCGAGTTGAGTCCAAAACCGTTGGCATCGCGCCAACCAAGGCGGGACGTTGGGATCAAGTACTATGTAATGGTGGGCGCGTTGCACACGAGCTTGACGTAGATGGATACGTAGGCTTCTGTCCGACTTCCCTTACCGGCTTTCAGGATTGGCACTGGCACTGGCTTGGTTAGGCGAGCGCCTGACGAACACGGTTCCGGCACTGCGGCACACACCAAAGTCGTCGGCGACAGCAGGCCGTGAAAGAGCAAAGCTGACCGGTTCAACCCCATCAATCGTGGGCTTGGATCACAGCCTCTGAAGCTCGAGTTTGGGCATCATATTCCTCGGACAGATCGCCCTGGATGAACGCCTGGCTCTGAAGACTTTGCTTGAGACGATTTTCGGAGGATGGGGTGGCAACAGGCCTTGCTTGGTTCATGGATTGATTACACACGTCTTTGCCCCAGGGATGGAGCAAGCTGCCCGCTCCCCCCTCTCCCTGCTCATTGATCTAGGCCGTGAATGGACATGGCAAGCGAATGCCAATTCACGATTTATTTTTCATTTCCCCTTCCCGCTTTCCTCCCCCAATCTCCCTCCCGCGTCTGGTGGGGCTCTTTTTCCCAAGACTTTTTCAGCTGGCACTCACACTCTCCGTAGCACATTCCGGCCCGCCAATGATCATGATCTTCGCCCAGGGCATCCCATGCATTGCCCCTGCTGGTTCCGACGGAGAGGCTCCTGAGTACGAAGTGCCTTAGTCCTAGGTAGGAGCTGACCCGACCCATCGGTTCGCCGAAACATTGAACTGAACCTGGCGTCTCTCATCTCAATCCTGGCTTGTCCCAAGGCTCGGAAGCAAGGCACATCGGTCATGGGTAAAGATACCAACCCCAACCCCTACGACAACTCAGTATGCTACGAATACTGCCTTCCGGCTGACTGACCCAGCCCAAGAACATGCAGGGCTTCGTCCTTCGTTTGGCCGCACGAATGTACTTCACATGTGAGATACCCACTATTGTCATCTTTCTTTTTTTTATTCTCCTCGTCCCCTGTCCTTGCTGCTGCTGCTTGTTGAATTCCCTAGCCTCTGTACCCCGTATCCCAGCCCGATACCTCCCAGCCAGGCGAATCTCCCCAACCGACTGTCTCTGCAGTGTCGTCCTGCCCTCCTGGGCACCCTCGGCAGCAGGACATCCCGTGCCCAGTTTGCCCCTTGTCACTCCATCATGTACGTGTCTCCGAGATGGGCAGGATCATCGATAGTTGATGCTCCTTCATGTTTCCCTCGATCCGTCGGGTTGGGTGCCTCAACCCGACTGGGGTAGAACCAGGGCATATCGGCCATGAGACCGTGACGAGAAACAAGAAATAACGTACCCGCGCTTCTTTCCGTTGAAACAAGAATAGCTGGGGACATGTTGGAGCCCATCTAGAAGCCAAGAACTGCTCAGTGTATCCGTCCAGCTGGTTGTGGAAGCGGGTACCAACGGCCGACCACACTGGGCGGCGCATGCGTGTCTGACTAACTGGCGCCTCTTCATCGTCTCCCGTAACTGTAGATGGTTTGTCGTTTGTCATGCCAGCATGTCGTCTTCGACGTGGTGTGGGAGCGCTTCCTTGGCAGTCAGGCGCCGCTAGCAGCCGCTCCGATTCCTCTTGTTGTCTCTGGTTTTCGTCCATTCGGCCATTACCTGGTCCCCTATGGACACGAGGCGAGGCGTCTGGTCCAAGTCAAGACCTCTGGGATTCCTGCGATCCTTCTCACCTGGTCAGTTTCCCTGTTTGTTCAACTTCGGCAGGAAGTCCATCCACCGATTTTTGGCGACCAAACAACTGCTCATACTTGAATAACAAGAATCGCCGGCTCCTATGTCTCCTTAAAGACGGTCAAGTCTCTCGAGTCAAACGTCTCGCCCGCGCTTTGTCCATGTGCTCGGTTGTACCAATACGCGCGGCTTCAGCGCAACGGTTCTTTACCAACGGTCCGCAACGCTTACTCAAAGTGCCTCCGCTAGCCAGCCAGCCACACTTTCAAGGCGATTCGCCCGTTGTCCAACCCACTGGATCGAGCCGTTCATTCTGGACCTCACGAATTGCGATTTTTCTTTTCTTCCACGACACGCTCTCACAACGTGCGTGGAAGTGGAAAGCGAGGCGCACCAGCACCAAGCTTGTTTGCCGCTGTGGACTACCAAGTCGTAAACTCCACGCCCATCCAAACAGCCACGAGCTGCTAGGCATGAGACCAAGCGCATTACCTGTCTGTATGACTGGAATGAAGCCGTCGTATTGTTTTGCATATTATCTCGTTCTCTCCTTTTGTTGAAACATTGGCTCGCTAGGCCGGGCACACAGCCACTCACGCACTTGAGCGGTCTTCCACGCCTCCCCTAGCGTGAAGGTGCAATGTCACTAATGTCTACTTCACCGGGGAGAATGCTCAATCTTTCCTTGGTCAGGCCATTGCATCAGTTCAAGGGTTCGGACTGGGCAGGAAACAATCCTGTATGTGGACTGTTCTTGAGGAGCTCAAGCAGTTTACCCGATTTCAATCTCGTGATTCTTGTGACGTGAAGCGATATAGGCACTGACTCCATGCTAGGCCTCAACGAAACAAATAGATACAATCCACAGCAGAACTGGTATCAACGGGCTCAAACCGGTCAAGGTCTCCGGGCGCATGTGTGCTCTTGAATCAGTCTTGTCGTCCCCAAGACTCGCCCTGAATCTCCAAATCCCATGTTCCTGATCCTAGGAACGCTACTACTCCCCGTCAACACTCAACGGGTTGTTTCTGCCTAGGAGAGCCTTGAGAGGCCTCGGTTGGGTGGTGTACCATTCAACCCGGTTACCGTCAGGGTCTCCAGCGATATCTTCCGATCCGAAAGCGGTCATCATGGTGACCACAGAGAGACGTCACATTCCTTTGATGTATACATGTGCATCGCGTTTATGACATGGAATGTTTCTATCCATTATTTGGCATCAAGGGACCTGAAGTGGCAGTCAAGGGCACGGTATGTATATCATTTGTCTCTCTAGAAAGACTGCGACTTGTCCCTCTTCCCACGCTGATTCCAGTCAAATGGGAAAGGGTCTTCCGTCGTTCCACCATGTTGGATTGCCCTCTTATCTGCAACGGACTGACGTGTTTCGATGGCGGCACGACTTCGTCTCGGAATATGCTCATAATTCATGCACAAAGCACCACCGGTTACTGTCAATAATTGTCACGCCATGCGGGTACGCTTGTTTACATCGGCGTCATGTCTTTTGCGGGGCAAGGGGCCTTGCGAATACTTTGGTTCGGACTCCAGGGGCAATAGAGAGAGAACCAGCAAGGCGATGGAGAGACGGAGCCCTGTTGGCTGGCATACGACAACGTTGAGCCGCGAGTTCACCTGGCGCGGCGCGACATGACGTTGAATGACAAGTGAGCGAGCCAGCGTTGATGAGAGCCGGCCGGCCCCGCTCTTCGTGATGATCTTGGTCGAACATCCTATGATGGTTGTCACAGACATGAAGGGAAAAACAAAAAGGGGGGGAGGGGGGTCTTGGCTACTACCGTCGCGTCCTCGCACTGCCGTATTCTACAGGCGCCGGTTACCATGCAAGAGGCCGAAAACGCCATAGAAGCCACTCACCTCCAATGATCCTGGCACACCTAGACTCGACCGTATGGAGTCAAGCACTGACGGTGATGATGGCTAGGCTAGGTTGGACCTCGAAATTGAAGGTGAAGGTGAAGAATGCGGGAGTCTAGGGTAACCGCAACTTCGACTGGACGGCCCCAACATGGGAACGCAAGCAAGCAAATCAAACAGACATGGATCGCAAGGACCTCACATCTCACAACAGCGAGGAAAGAGGTCCCGGGTATTATTATGTACACCGCAGCCCGCCTACGACATGCTTTCCTCCGAACGCCAGCCAAAATCCCAGAACCAGCGGGAACTACCCTCTGATGCATTCAGAAAACAGTGATCAAAAACAATGAAGAAAAAGTGCCCGCTGAGCTCTGGTGCCCCGGACAGGGGTCTATGCCAATAATGATATCCCAACTCCATCGCAGCCGTCGCCTGAGCAAGGCGTGACAGAAATCCCTCCAAGCGAAGCTTGAGAGGGGGAGCCACGCTCGCAACCGCATGCAGCCCAATAGTCGCCCCCCCAAGTCTAAGCCTAGCCAACAAGCAAGGCACAAAAGCAAAGCGTCGTCAAAGAAGAGAGATAAAGCATCCAAAAGCTCTGCTCATATCCCTCGGCCAGCGTCGAATGCCGCTCACGAGCTCTTCGTTTTACGAGCATCCCGGCCGCCTTCCAACTAATTCGTCGCGACTTATTTGCTACCTCCTAGAGGTAGATGTCTCCATCTTCACCCTCCACCCATCTCCGCCAGGCTTCATCGTATGCATGCTCGAGGTCAGCCACCCATCGTCTTGTGTTGAAAAGGGCGCAAGTCCATTTACTGTCCCAAAGCAGCCTGCGTAGTGTTGCCAGCCGACCACTTCCCTCGCCGTATCCTCCACGGCTGATCTGGTACGACAGTCCATTCGCCAGTCTGATCGCGAATTCCTCGTACTCTTCTTCGCTGTCGGCAATCAGGTCGTTCGCTGCCTCCAAGCCCTTGGGGCTCTTGGGTAAAGCGCCCTTCAGAATCGAGGCCGCCATTCGAGAACACATCTTGTACGGATAACGGGGCAGCGTCAACAGCGGGGTGCTAGACCACAGAACGTCCGCAGCTGTGGTGTGGGCATTGCACTCGGGCGTGTCGAGAAATAGATCACACACACGTGCTCGAGAGATGTGCTGACTCTTGGGTGCCACATCCGTGAAAATGATGCGGCTGGCGACCTCCTCTCCTGCCCACGCTTTCGCAGTTCTCCGCAGGTTGGTCTCCCCTAGTTCAGGAAACCGCAGCAGCCAAAGAATAGCCCGAGGAACGTTCGAAAGAATACGCAACCACGTCCTGAAAGTTGTGGGGTCAATCTACGCCATGAGTTAGCGATCTGTTGTTGCGAGCCACGAATCTGCAGATGCGAACCTTGTAAAGCTGGTTGAAGTTGCCGAGAATGATGGTGTCATCGGGTAGCTTTGGAAACAACTCCTTGCGCATTTTCCATCTCCGTCGCTGCTCGTCTTCCCACGAGACCTTGTGCTCGTCTGGATCGCTGGACTGAGCATGGTCGCAGCAGAAGAAGGTGTCCTTGCAGAAAATGATGTTCTCCGAGTAGATCCAGTCACCTGTGTCCTCTTCTGTTTTGTCCTCGAAGACATCGTCAATGGTCAGGTTGCCACGCCAGGGCCGCAGAGTGTCAGGGGGGATGGCCGTGGTGTCTGCGAGGATGTAGTCGCACCATTCGGCGCCCAAAGTGCCGGCAAAGCCCATGAAAGACATTTGGATTGGGGCTGGTCTTGCGGCAAATATTTCATTCCGGGCGCCTCTCGTATAACCGTTCAAGTTGACAAGGATATGGATTTCGTCTTGCACTATTTGCTCAACGAGCCTGTCTGACGACCAGGTGCTGGCATCCCGGAATACTGGCGCTTCTCTCTCGATTTGCAGACGATGGACAGACTTGTCGCTAGCTGTCGTGGCGTAGCAAAATGCTCTCACGCGGGTCCTGTCGTGGAAGCCGAAGACGGACTGCATCCTACAAAGATATGTGAGCAACAGGACTTGAAGATACGCAGGGCTTTGAGAACGAGTAGCTTACAAATGAGCCAGAGGATGATTATTGAAGTCGGATGAAACGTAGCCGACGTTGAGATGCGGCGAAGGAGGGCGTGGTGGCGGATATACGGTGTTGGGCAACCAGGGCGACCGGAGTGTAGAACACGAAATTCTGAAAGCGTTGCGTTGCGATATCATTCGAATGTCTTTGGCCGTCAATGGACACGTAAAGGTGTGGAAGGGCAGAACGGTGGGAGCAGATGGCACTGTCAAGTTGGACGGTAGCCGCGGACGTTCGTACTTGACGTCTGCCCTCAGTCCTAGGATATGCTTGTCGTAATACCATCTTCGCATCGAAGCCCGGGTAGCCCGTTCCACTAGTCGTAGCAGCCGGGATCCTTCCCAAGGGTTCTTGGCCCAACTGGTGAGTTTCGAAGCCAGGTCTGCTGCTGTGTAGGTTGACTTGGGATCAGCCAGTTGCAGTTTAGAGGCCAAGAGTGCGATATCATTTTCGTGCAAGACACCCACACCCCAAGACGATGCGTCTTCGAGCTGACGGGCAACGATGTCGATGACTTTCTTCGTCAGGCCGGCTGCGTTTCCTTGGGTACGTGCATCCACCAGCATGCCATCGTCGTCGACGTGCCACCGGTCATATTTACCCCCCTGAACCAGAGCCCCGCCGCGACCCCTCCAATCACACACTGAGTTCAGAGCGGTGGAGAGCCCGCATACAGCTTCGGCAAACTCGGGGTTGGACTTGACGGCGCGCTTGTAATATGTGATGGCGTCGTTGACACGCCCACGGTCTTTGACAGCATTGGCGAGGTTTGTTAAGGCAATGTCAAAATTGCCATCGCACTGAACGGCTTGCTCATACATCTGGATGGCCAGATCGAGCTGTCCAATATCTTTCAAAAGACTACCAAGATTGGTGTGTAGGTGAACGTGTTTCGGGTCCAGGAGGAGACCATAATTGTAGTATGCCAGAGCGAGCGCCAGCCCACTGCCTGGAGGTATGCCGGGAATCCTAGGTTGCGATGCCAATGTTCCGGGCGACATGGCCGCAGCGGGCTGTTGAACGCTGGCAAGAAGAATTCCAACGTTGTTGGCGGTTGATGGGCTCTCCTGGAGAGACAATGACAGATAGTAGAGCGCCAAGATATCGCCAACGCCGGTTGGTTTCCGCACAAGCCCAGCGGAGGTAGCACTGGATGACATGGCATCTTGAAATATTTTCGCGAGTGAGAGCAGCGAATTACTCGTAGTCTGGACAGCCGCTCTTTTAGGTCCGCCTTCCGGCACGAACCGCAACCCTGGGAGTTCGCCATTCCCGGAGAACACCAATTTAGCCGTGCGTCTCGCCTTTTCAGGAGGGAGTAGTAAGGGACGCGCAGCAGTGACTACCCCAGGCGCATTTCCAAGCCCGACGCTGGGAGAAAGTACATGCTGAATTTGGCGCACCAGCGTCTGGATGGATGAAGTCTGACGTCCCGTGCTGATGAGAACTGCCTCCTCGAAGGCTTCAGATGCCCCTGCAATGTCTTTGAGACTGTAAAGCATGGTGCCTTTGGCATGAACAAGAGCAAGAATGCGGCCATTCTCGCTACCTGGTATCGCGTACCCGCTTGAGCCAAAACCGAGTTGTGCAACATTGTCATTTAATGCAGCAGAAAAAGAGGCCGCGGCAGCAGGGCCCACGAGCTCCGAGTGACCATGTGGCAGTCTCAAGGCGTTCTGGACAAAGCTAATGACCTCTACAGCATCCAGGCTCTTCTTCTTATAGAGAAGGCCAACCAGATGCTCAACAGCTTCGAGGTATTGCGGCCGGGTCTTGATAGCTTTCAGCCAATACGTCTCTGCTTCTTCTTGTCGATTGAGACAGTAGAGTGTAGCTGCCAGGTTCGATACCGCTTCCACATGGCTAGGTTATGTCAGTGACCAGTACTTGGATTAAAGGAGTTGCCCGCGCGGGGTTTCTGACAATGGGAAGATACTCACTTGGCATCGAGTGAAATGATTCGATTGAACCATTCTAGAGCTTCTTCAAAATGCTCCAGGCCATAATGGAGACATCCTCCAAGTAACACGCCATCGATCCATTTCCAACCGCTTTGCTCGCACAGATGGGTGAGAATTTCCAAGGAGCTTTTTGCGTTTGCAAGCGGAGAACTCCGACCAAATTGGCTTGGGAACACAGGGCTAGTCGAATTGGCAACCGGGAAAACGGTATCTCTCGAATCCCCAATGTTGCTATCCCATCCGGCGGATTGTGGAAGCAGTTGCATTTTGCTTGCGGGAGCTCCCATGAATAGGTTGCCAGTGCTGGCCTTCAAGTGACAATTGACGGCTGTCCCCGTGTCCGCCTGATAATGAGACATCGAGGCTGTTGTGACAGCCGGCTGCTTGGGGGGTTTGGGATACACCACCATTCTTGACGTGGTGCTCAAGGCAGATCCGGGCCGTAATTGCTGAGTTTTGCGACCATGGTGAAGGTACGCAAGCAAGTCGACGTAACTTCGGTGAGCTTGAGCAAGCACCTTTTCCCTGAAACCGGCCGGGGACGCTTCGATCGTGGTGGGCCTTTCAGTGCCGCTGATAAGGCTGGTGTCCAAGGTCAGGCCTTCCAGGTTGAACTGCATGGGTTGGAGAAAGCCTTGGCCATAGGCATTGCATGAATAGGCATCGGCCGGGGTGAAGTGAGCCGACGGACGAAGGAGCGAATTTGGAAATTGTGACAAGCGATGGTCGTACGTCGATGGGGACGGAGTGTGAAAGGAAGGCGGACCGACATAGCTCGGTTGTTGCTGAGGTGCGGGATACCAAGGATTTGCTGGTTGGAGGAGCCCGGGTACAAAAGCCGCAGCGGCGTCATCCACCGGCAGAGGTCCAGGAAAGAAAGAAGTAGCATTGTATGCCGCAGACCGAGGGCGTGACTGCGGTGTGGATCCAAAGTGCGAAGATACGCCAGTGGAGTTGAAGCCGTACTGCAAAGGCGCTGGATTCTGAGGGCCCGAGGAAGCAGCGCCTAGCATAGACTGCTGTGAAAATTCCAGCCCATGTGCCCACGGCGGGTACGCCGGAGAAATGGTATTCAGAGTCTCGGCAGCTCGATCGTGTACAACAGGAATAGAGACGCGGCCTTGTGCGCCTAAGCCGAATTTCGAATTGTGATTCGGGTCGGTCACCGCGTGAAGACGATTTGCAGCATACGCGGTCGGCGCAGCTGGAAGAATCATTTGCTTCAAAGGCGGAGGCCCCGAGGCGAGGTGGGCAGCAGAGCCATCGTAGCCTGCATCGATTGTGCCATTCGGGGTCTTCCGCCGCAGCTGGTGTTCCGGTCGATCAACGAGATGTGACTGTCCGCCGGCGGTTGCGGTGCGCCGTTGTAACGGCTGGGTCGAATGCGAGGTGCGAATGGGAAAGGATCTCGGGATCTTGCCGCTTGGAAATGGAGAGTTTCCGGACTCGGTGGGTAGGCTGCCCAGACGGTGATCAAATGTATAGGCGTGAGGGTAGGATAATTGCTGCTGATTCTGATGCAGTATCGTCGACGACTGTGGCGGCAGAGGCGTATGCTGCTGCTGCTGCTGCTGCTGCTGCTGGTGATTGTTCTGCAGGGGGAATATCGGGAGAGGGTCGAAGTTTGGCGACTGTTGCACCATGTGGTGCATCTGGACTAGAGGCAACATGAGATATAGAGTAGGAGGAGGAGGATGCGCTCCGACAAATAACACTGAGGCTAGGCGAAACGAGAGTAAGATAGTACGACGCAAGAGCGATGCGAAGAAGAACTGGAAGGCGCGATCCGGAAACCTGTTGTCATTGCCCGCTGGTTAGAGCATGGCTGACGGGCCCGCTGACGGGCATGGCATCTGGGCTGCCTTGGCTAAAGGGCGACGCCAACGCCAGACACCAGTGCCGCCAGCGACTCTGGCCTGAGCCAAAGAAAAGGCCTCGGCTTCTGGTTTGAGTGCGGCGACGAGAGGAGAGTCGATGAACAAACAGGCCGGTTGAACGTGAGGCTCTTGATGGAGGACGTCGCGATAGCGTCCGAGACGGCAGGTTGAGACGTTTGGTTATGCACTGGACGTGGGTTTCGTCGGATGGATCCGCAGAAACGAGGAACGGGCAGCAACGGCGTCGGCGTCGGTAGCGGTGGAAGTAGCGGTAGCGGTAGCGGCGTCGGCGGCGGCGTATAGTGGCGGAAATGTCAAGATGACAGGCGGACGGATGAATGCAAAAGCAAAGTGAAGTGATGTTGGGTGTGAGTAAGGTGAGGTAAGGTAAGGTAGCGAATGCACTAGTGTCGAGTCGCTGAAGTGGCCGGGTGTCGTTGGCGTTGCGCTGGTGGTTTGGAGTTGTCGGCCACCGCGTACGCACGGCGCAGTCTGTACGGCGTAGGCGTAGGTCAGGTAGAAGGGCTGCTTCTCCAACCCAGACCGACCGAGCCAGAGCCTGAAATTGTTGTTCGATTTCGATGGGACTCGATTTGCTCAGGAACCTGGTCAAGCACCCAACCATCAGCCCCAAAAGAACCAAGGAACCCTGTCCAACAATGTACGGGTACCCTGTCTCTCCAATTGACGCGCAAAATAGAATGTCGTCGATATCGCTACACGCACCTGGCAATGCTTGGCTGCAGCAAGATGTGGTGAGATAGTGCTCCAGAGAAGACGGGAAAGCCGCGCAGCAGAGGACGATTCTCGTTACGCAGATGGAGTAGTTAGTTGGGGAGGGCGTTAGACTTGGGGAGGAAGAATCACGAACCAACGCACATAAAATTACAGCACGAAGCAGGCGAGTGTTCGATTTGGTGCTCAGTCTGCCAGAATTCACTACCGCGCCTCATTATTACCAGAACTACCGATTTCAGCTGACGCCTATTCCAGCCCAGAGCCCGTTATATGATGCTTGATGCGAGTGCGGCGCATGAAGGGCTATTGGTACCTTTACACAAGTCGGTAAATGCAAGAAGATATGGGCTTGAGAGTAATCACTGCTTCTCAGTCTTTTTCTCACCCGCCAAAGTGCCTCAAGGAAAGGCAGGACTACCTCTCCTAGGTAACATGCTTCGTCCTCCGTCTGAGGTTCCCTCGGCATGCTGTTGATTCTCTCTTCACTCAGACGAACAGCACCCTGGGCCAATTAAAAGTGAAGCGACGGATTGACATAGATTTAATCACCCTCTAGGCCTTTCTGTACCCGTCTCCGTACAATATCCGTAATCCGTATACTAGTACATCCAAATAAGTGAGACCGAGGGGCATCCGAAGATCCCAACCCCGCGTGGACAGTCGAAAAGCACACCATCCAGAAACTTGGTTGGAGGGGAACGAGGAAGAAAGGGGCACAGAAAACTTAGCACATTTAACGCCGACCGTTGGAGTGACAAACCTGGACCCATGCATTAGTGCCAAACACCAAACACCACTCCATCCAGCTGCCTGCGTTGCCTTGTCTTGCCGCCTCCCTTACCACGTCCTGGTCCTGGATCGTCCGTACATATTGTGCCGCGCAGCTTCCACGGCTGACAGTCATTTCAGGCATCTGACGGTAGGTACAAACGCAGACGAAACCAAGCACTTCGCCCGTCTTATGCGGCCGTGCTGACGGGCAGCCCCGACTCCCATCCGGTCAGACGACGCTATCGTAGGGCTGGCAATTGATCAATGCGATAACCACACAGGCTCACACACATGCGGTTGCTCTCGACAACGGGATCTGTCGAGTGGAAGTTATTACAGTGCTCGAAAGCACATTCTTCGGGCTATCAATGGACGGAAGAAGCGGCGTTGAAAAGAGCGACACGCGAGGATAGCTTCTGCAGTAGCACATCCAGCTTTGGGCACAGTCACGCATGAGCGCAAGCGAACGCACGAACCATGTCGGACAGGAGCAGTTATCAAGCATGTGAGCCACGTTTGTGGACCTCGACTTCCATGGTGTAATGGGATGCCGCGGTGAGTATTGGGATCTGTTCCGAAGAACATCTTATCTTCCTTGAAACCAAAATTGAAATAAACCATGGGAGAGCGTGGAATATCTCAGAGTGTAGTCAAGGTGCGTGCGTTTTGAAGGGCGTTTGGAGTGGAAAGATGCGCAGTGGCGCTGGTTTACGACGGTTGACAAGTGTCGGCAACTCGGAGCACAGTACCTCGAAACAGACGTGTTGTGTTGCGACAAGCATCGGTTGGTCATTTGATCATTTGGCAAATTTTCTTTGATTGCCAGAGGTTGTCCCCTTTGGGTAGTCCCCTTAATGCAGAACCATTCCTAAACTCCAGAAGTCATGCGAGAGTAACCGTCAAGACGTCGACCTCGTTTACTCCTCAGGGACTGCAGAATGTGTCAGCGAGGTGCTTGAACGCCGTCGCCAGCTGCAACTTGGGAACAAGGCAAACTTACTGTCGATCTCGCCAGACTGAATGGCGTCGATAACATCCTGAGGGCGCTTGCCGTCAACCTGGCATCCAACGCTGTACGCCGTTCCGAGAACCTCCTTGACAGTGCCAGCAAGAGACTTGGAGAAGGACTTGTAGCGCATAGTCCTCGCGATCTCGATGATCTCGTCGAGGGAGACGGACTTGTTGTGCTTGATGTTCTTCTCCTTCTTGCGGTCACGAGGGGGCTCCTTCAGGGCGCGAATGATGAGGGAAGAGGCGGTGGGAACGACGGAGACGGCGGCTTGACGGTTTTGGATGGTGAGCTTAACCGTGACGCGGAGACCCTTCTGTAAAATCGTCGCTGTAAGTGCCGTTCTCGCTTTGCGGTTCTCGTACGTGGGGGGGGGGATCGTTCATACCCAGTCGCCGGTGGCCTTCGCAATGTCTTCACCAACCTTCTTGGGAGACAGACCGAGAGGACCAATCTTGGGGGCAAGAGCGGAGGAGGCACCGACCTCACCTCCGGTGGCACGGAGGTGACTGCACTCGCAAACTACGTTAGCGACAATTCTTTCTCTCGAAGATTTTTTGTTTGTTCTTCTCGAATCGAGCGGGTGCGACGAACATGACCTTGATCTCGTTGGGGTCGAGCTTAGGAGCTACATGATGGCAATGTTAGTATCTTGTATTCAAACGTCATGCTCTGGAAGGGGAGACCAAGGGTACGTACGCATCTTGACTGCTCTCGGATCTGGAGTTTGGTGGGAAAGTTGATGATCGAAGGAAGAACAAGAGACGTTGTGAAGGTTCAAGGAATTTTGCAGATGGATGTGTGCGCGTAGCTCCGCAGCCCTAGGATTAGCCACACCTTGCTGTGGCTTGGACGATTTTGGCGAGAAAAACGGGTGAGGTAGGCACCCCTGTCCAATGAACCAGTTCTGTCACGTGATATTTCCACACCAAAGTACCCGTCTGACTGCCGACGGGTGGGCTTTTTTTTTCCAACTTTTTTTTTGGCCTCCCCCCCGGTTGCCCACCGACGTGGAAGGATGCAAGGATGCAACACTGAATGGAACCAGGTGGGCACTCACCAATCACCTCATTGGATTTGGGCCGCCCGTCTCTCCGTCTTGTGGCTGGCAAGCTAAGAAACTGGACGAGACCTGCAGCCCAGGCACGTTACTGTATCTCATTGAGACAGCAAAAGTGTCTGGGACGGGCTAGGTAGGTAGGACGGGCGTTTGGTGGGGGCGGGGTAATGGATCCCCCACTGATTCCGCCAACGCGTGGTTTTGGCAGTCATGGATGATATTGCAACTTCTTGTAGTACATTGCTCGTCTTCCGGACTCGGTGCCGCAGATGTTACTATCAAACAAGGCGTACTCGAGTGCATATTCTCCTCATACCTTACGCATGGTATAATAACTGTCTAGAGGGTCGGTCATCAGTTTAGAGACCAATGTCACCCGTCTATTGAAAAAGGCACCTGCAAGCAATGCTAGGGACCAGAGTATTGCGGCTCAGTCGGCCTTGTAGTTATAGGCCTGATCCTATCACGATTAAGAAAGGCTGAACTTTGCCAATCGCTTTTCTCCTGGCACCATCCTAACCTCCATCCCAGCATCGCATCACTCTCTTTAGTTCGTGCCACTCACGGCCAGCCTGCGAAACGTTTGTCAGCCGGCAGAAACGGCACATCTCCAACATCTACTTACTTCATCAAGTGGTCCATGAAAGTCTGCAGAGACACATCGTCGGTGAAGATGGTCTGTGCATTCTGGGCGCCCACGCCGCCATACGCTCCGGTGGTGTGTGTAGTTGAGGGATTCAACTTTGACAGCAAGAATCTACTGGATATTAGCCGCCGGTCTCGGGTAAGAAAGAAGGGAAATGCTGACCGTGCCTGTGAACCTCCGGCCTCTGTAATAATGCTGAGAGATGGTCAGTAATGCTTTCGAGTCTATAGTGCCTGAGCACTTACAAACGCGGCAACGGAAATCTGTCGGAAATGAGGTCCTAGTATAGAGGTTAGCAGGAAGGAAGACGAGAGGAAAAGGCTACTTACTCTGGCATCTTCCTTGGGCTGCTCGAGCAAGGCCGCGAAGTTCTCGTAACCTTCCTGGTCCTGGTATCCCGCCTTCTTCCACTCAGCGATCGTCTCGCCGTGGAAAATGAGAATGTGGAAGAAGGTGTCGAGGAGGAGAATGTGAGTGGGCTGGATAGAAGAGCTGTCCAAAAGAACAGGCGACGACTCTTGGTCAAAGGTGTAGCTTAATAACTCGTGTCAGCCAAGGTGTTGCTCCATAGCAGCGCAGCGTAGGGTGCATCGGTACTGACCTGTCCAATGTGGGCTGAATCATGATGAGCGAGTTGCTTGTGTCCTCGTGGTTGAGAATATGTCGGTAGAAAGCAGTTTCGTCGGGCGAATTGTTGAAGACTTGGAGGAACTGACTTCTTCTCAAGTGAAACATGAACTGAGGATACAAAGTGAAGTTCTTCTCCAGGCGGAAAGACGAGGGGTCATCCTTGCGGTAGTCCGCGAAACGGGAGCATAGTCTGATGAGCATCCTGTCGACCCAGCGCAGAACATCCGGTCCGTCGTCGACTTCCGCTTTGAAGACAGCGATGCGAGACATGAGAACAGCGGCGGCTTCTTGGTCGAACGATTGGGCGATTGCCGGATCGCCTGCTGGTCCACTCAGGTTTCGGGCAATCGTCGTTACCCTCAAGTGGAACTGGCCCGAGGAATGCTGATAGTAAGTGAGGAATTGGATCATGCCCTTGGCGGGGGCTTGGTGAGCTTGGGGGCCGCCTTGGCTAGCGATCTCGAAATATACACCGTAACTGGACGTGGGATCGATGCCACACATTTTCCAGGAACACGTGTTGCCGATTCCGCACTCTGTCTCGCCCACCGAGGTTGACTTCTTGTTCAGTGAGATGGCATGGCCAATCAAGCCAGTGACCTTCAACTCCTTGGTAGTTAATACCTCCAGCGTTGCGTTGAAGCCCATGAGCAAGTTGTCGTCACCATCCTTTTCGAACACGCGAATGGACGACTGCCTAAACATTGAACTGGTGAACGAATCCGTAAGCACCATATTGCCTCCTGACTGAGAACACACTATCGAGCATGTTAGGACATTCCAGAGAGATTAGCGAAGCATTAGACTTACGGCCCTTCATTTCAAGCAGACCGACTTGGTCCAAGCAACCAGCGAAGATGTCAATGACATGCCCATTGTGGGCCGACCTCTTGGCGAGGTTGTCGTAGAATTTGAGAGCCTTCTTGTAGTACTTGATGTTGTCTCGGTCGATATCGTGGTGAGACCGGATGGGCTCCCGGAGCTCTGGGCCGACAACCATACCAGGTCCCTCTGTAGCTGGCCCACCAGCGAACAGCATGATACGGCCTCCGGCATGCTGGAAAGAGGATTCGAGGAGACCTACTGCCACGCTCAGGGCGACACCAGTGCATCGTAGGTTCCTGCGGTCATTCGCAACGGGCCAGGGGTCCTTCTGAAGCTGCTCTAGGGCCTTGGTCAACTGAAACTCGGCCTGAGAGACAGGCAGCAAGAAACGCGATGCAGGGCCCGCAGGCATAGGCCTGCCGGGCTGGATTTGAGGTTGACCAGGTCTCATGCCCGGTGACAGAAGCCCAAGCATTTCCTGGACCTGCTTCGCGTTGTAGTCCTTGCTGCCGCGGAAGACGTACGACTTGGCGCATTCGGTGTAGCCGATCTCGTGCACCTGAGCCATGGTTCCGTAGGTAATGAGGCCGACGAGAGCATTCTCGGGGAGGAGACTCAAGCTCATGATCAGCGACTCCTTTAACGCCGCCAGGCTGTCTTCCTCTTGGCAAGTGTCGACGACATAGAGGAAAATGGGCGCGCTGGGCGCCGGGCGCGAAAGGCGGTATTCAATCGTAGTGTTCGAGGGGTGCAGCTCGGGTGGGATTGCTTGGGCGTTGATATCTTTGTAGTGCGGCGGCAAGGGGTTTCGCGAGAGGCAGAACGGGCAGATCCAAAGACGAGCGCGGACGTCTACCGAGCTGCAGGGACGGAACGTCAGTTGTGTACAAAACGCGAATTCAAGTCCATCTCACCAGAAGGGATTCAGGACAGAGCGGCAAGGCTGCTTGCAAGTGACGGGCTCGAATTGAAGGAGAGGGGTGTCAGGCTTCTCCTTGAGAGGTGTATACAGGGCGCCGATGGGCACAACGAGGCGCGATGCTTCCTGTATGGGGTCAAAGTGAGTTGATATATCTCGGACTGTACCATCAAAGTCAAACTGACCATGCGCGAGCTAGGGAAGACGTTCCAGCTGAGACGGACGCCATCGCGGTCCTCGACCTCGCTCCACTGCTCCTTGAGAGCTTCGTAATCCATGATAACTGGCGACGACCCGGGATACGAATGTTGGCTTCGACAAATGTGAATTTGGGATCTGGATGGTTTTTGGCTGGGGAAGGCTGCGCGTCAATGCCAGAAGTCGTCCGTAATAAAGCGCAGACAGGTCGAGATTGGTGCTCGTGGTTTTGGACACGATTGTAGATGACTTCAAGAGGCCACGTTCTGTCGTGTCGAACAGGGAGAGTGGCTTCAAGCTGCCGCAGGTGTGGCTCAACCTGAGCAATCCATTCCAGGTTGCCCATCAGGTCGGGTTGGGTCCAGTATGGAAGGTACCTTACCTTAGGCCTATTGTGGCGGTGGAGGGCAGTAATCCACTAGGTAGGTACCTGGAACCTACCTGACCCGCAGGTACCTTTTCAAAGGACCTGAGTTCATGAGGTCGGGTGCCTCTTCAGACCGCACACTAATACACCTTACCCAGAGCATCAGGTACTTTAAGAAGGTATCCACCTTTCAAGACTGGTGACACCTTGCGCGGCAAGCTGGCGAGTGCACCGTATGCGGCATTGGCGCGCGTAACTCTTTTAGGCGCCCAGGTCTAGGCAGGTGTAGTCTGAACCTCGGAACACTTCAATCGTTAGAACCACCCACGCTGTAATTTATGCGCTCATCGCTTCCTCAACATCCCCTTTGAAATCATTTACTTTGTCGAAATGGCTTCCGGTCTCCCCATCGCCACGTACGTGTCATTGCACTTCGACACGTCGGGCCAGTGGCTGACTTGTGCTACAGAGTATACGTGCGAAATCTAGAAGAACGCGCCAAGATCGACCAGCTGAAGGATGCGCTGCTTCAGATCTTCTCCGAGTACGGCAATGTCCTCGACGTTGTCGCAAAGACGAATTTGAAGGCCAAGGGCCAGGCCTTTGTGGTTTTCGACAACCCAGAGTCCGCGCGCAAAGCGATCGACGAAGTCCAGGGCTTCGAACTGTTCGACAAACCTATGCAGCTTGCGCTGGCACGAACTAGGAGCGACGCGACAGTCAAGACTACGGGTAACGAGGAAGAATTTGAGCTACACAAACGTCGTCGACTAGCTGAAAAGGGTACGGTTATCTTCTCCATCTTTGGCTTTCTCTTCGCTAACCTCATCACCACTACTTCAGACAAGAAGAAGGCATACGAGGCTGCTGAAGAGCAGAAGCGGCTTAAGAGACCTGGCCCAGGTGGTGCCGGCCCGGATGCCAATCGACCAGCCAAGGCTGCCCGCGGCGCTGGCCTCAAGTCCACGAATCCCTCTGCAACCGCTGTCGTCCCAGACGAGTACCTTCCCCCGAACAAGATTCTGTTCGTCCAGAACCTCCCGGAAGACTACGACATCGAGGCTGTTACCAGCATATTTGGGCGTTTTGAGGGATTCCGTGAGGTTCGTCTGGTTCCAGGTCGTCGTGGTATAGCCTTCGTGGAGTACGAGGGCGAACAGGGTGCTATCACAGCAAAGGAGAATACCGCCGGCATGGTTCTTGGAGATTCGCACACGATTAAGGTCACGTATCAGCGCCAATGAGGCAACGAAAATAGTTGCACACGTTTCCAAAACGGACTTCGGTTTTTGAGACTTAGGCAGGGTATGAGAAATGTTGCGAGGACGGACTGCCAAACGAGCTAGCTAGCTGCCTTGGCTATAATACATGCTTCGTAGCCCATTACAATGAACTCTGACAGAAATTTAAAAGATGACGTCGTTGTCGTCTTCGGCAGCGAGAAGATCAGTCGGTCCCGATGCATTGCCGGCCTCGTGGCCCGCCTTGGCAGCCTTCTTGGCCTTGATCTCTGCATCTGCGGCTGCAGTATCTCTTTGTTTCTTGTTTGCGACCTACATGTCGAGTCAGCGGCTGTTAACACATGTAATTTACGAAAATCGCTGTACCTTCTTCAATCTGTAAAACTCTTCTCTGTCCAGTTCGTCCAATTCGGAATTGATGTCTGCGGTCAAGATGAGTTCTTTGGCTCCGTTTCGTTAGACATGAAATGAGCAGCTTACACTTGATGGTGTTCTCTGTTCTGGGAATGATGACGTGCTCGCTGTTGCCGGTTAGTAGGGAGAAGTGCGCGGGTCGTTCTCGTTTTCCTTACATGGCATTGACTGTATCATGTCAGCGTCTTCACACGTGCTCACTAAAGACGAGAGAACTTACCGCGTCGGTTGACGACCTTGATTACCTCGTCGAGAATGACGAAGGCAGTCTTGGAGCGTTAGCCTGTGGATTACTTACACAAGAGGTAAACACGCAACGCACCTGAAGACTAGCGAGCTCGACCAGAGCCTCCACAGCACGGGCGTAGGTCTCGCGACAACGTTGAACTTGTTGACCACCTTTGCCCAGACCTGTGAGGCCGAAGTCATTGTTTCCTTCGGTCACGTAGCTCTCAAATGCCGGCAGAAGAACACCGGACACGTTCTCCTGCTTAGTGCGCACGCGGAAACGAGCCGACCTCGCCGACTCTTGGATTTGATACCCGATATCGCCACCGACCGCATACGTAACTTCAGCCAAGGAAAAGGACGCAATCTGCATTACACGTCCCATCTTGCGTTTAGCCTCGTCGATGCGTCTGGTAATCTCTGTTGAGTCGTCGTCAGCGGGGTTGTCTCGGGAAGGGGGCAGAAACGCGGACCTCTAAATCGCCTACGATGCACCATAAGTTAGTCGGATGTTCCCAAAGTCAACATCCTCCACCCAGCCTTCACTTGGATAGCACGTACTTGGTCAAGGCCTCACTCTTTCTCTTCAACAGACTGTGGCCAGTCTCGGCCCCCTTGAGCTTTGCCTTCATGATTCCCAGCGACTGGCGCGTGGGAAAGACGGCCTCTCGATCCTATGACAACCTCGTTATCAGCTCCGCGATCCAGAACAGGTGGGCGAGAATGCATCGACGTACAGGAGCGCCCGACATGATGGCGGTAGTTGACAGAAACCAGGGGGGGATTCAGTCGTGTCAGTCGGTCTCGGTAAGAATGCACGTATTATAGGACAAGTCCAGCCCAGCAAGGTGTTCAGAGCGGCGGCAATCAGAGGAGATAGACAATGGCGCGCTCTTCTAACGAATGGGCGATGGCTGGAGGTGTTGTCGATAACCGACGGACGTTGGAGTGCTCGTTGCGTCAGTGCTTCGATTAGGCCTAGGTACGGATACGGTAAGAGAGCTGGTCGTAAGCATTGGTAGGTTTCTTACTCCCAATAAATAGATAAATACCTCGTCTTGTGCCTCAAGGTCTGCAAAAGATCAAGTACTCAGCTATCTCTGACATACTGAGTGAAGAATGCCCCACTGGAGCTTTGTTGTGGCTGCGGCTCGGTGGGTGCCTGCAAGCTATCTAGGTTCCGACCTTTGTTGTACATACTCTCTAAAATGATCATCGAGTCTTGATGGGCATAATGCAGGACTTCATTCAATCGTGAATAGACATTTCCATCAAGAATTATTCATATTTGGGGACAAGATCTCCGTATTGAGGCATCAGTATACCAGTATACCACTATACTACGTAGTAGTAATGAACCTTGTTCGTCCTAGGTACCTACCTAATTAGTATAGGCTGGGAGAAGAGAGAGGATGCATACACTAGTAGTGGGCCCTGACGGCTCATCAGCGGCTTCTGAATTGGAAAAGCTGAGTAATAAAGTGGGGCACCTGTTTTTCCTACCTTGCGGTCGGGCCTTGTTGATGGCGCGAAGACGCATCGAATTACATCGCCAACGTTGCCTTACCTATACTGCCTGGCAGTTCCACACGGAGGAGCTCAATCATCTCCGCTGCGCCATGATTTCTTTCTGAACCACGTTGTTTGCTCGCTTCTTACCCTTCCTTGCGTCCTGCGACTTTCGCAGAAGCAGAGGCATAGTCCCTGGCTCTCGACTATTCGGCCCCGACGTCTATGGGTCTTGGGCAGGTGGCCTGAATCAAGATGCCTGCCTCTATGCTTCTTAACGGCGCCCAGAGGCGTCCAGATCTGCATCTAGTTGTAAGTATTGTGCTCTTTCCATTCGGTCGCTGGCGTATACGTGCCTTGGACGACGCGCTAACTTATTCGAAGAGCGACGAGGACTCGGTCTACGAGCAAGATATCTTACGGAACCCAGGAAGCACGAAGCCATGGCTGGCATACATAGAGTTCAAGACTCAGCATGGAACATTACATGAGCGCGCATTCGTGCTTGAAAGAGCCTGTCTCCAGCTCCCGCGATCCTACAAGCTTTGGAAAATGGTACGGTTAGATGAGCTCGTGACTTCAGTGTGTTACTTTCTTGCTGAGCTTTCCTGCTGACCACAACAGTATCTGACCTTCCGCGTCAAGCACGTCTCGAAGCTTAATGCCGCGATCTTCGCCGCCGAGCACCGAAAAGTCAACGCGCTTTTTGAGCGTGCTTTGATTCTCCTCAACAAGATGCCGCGCATCTGGGAGCTGTACCTCAAGTTCTTGCTCCAGCAGCCCCTTGTCACTACCACACGACGAACTTTCGATAGAGCTCTGCGCGCTCTCCCCTTGACCCAGCATAATAGAATATGGGCTCTCTACAAACCGTTTGCGAACTCTGCTGCGGGAATCAGTGCCGTCAAGGTGTGGCGCCGCTACATGCAGATTCATCCAGAGGACGCCGAGGATTTCATCGAATTGCTGACTCAGGTCGGCTTGTATACCGAAGCCGTCAAAAAGTATATGGACGTCCTGAACAACACGCGATTCATCAGCAAGCACGGCAAGGGGCACTATGAGCTGTGGAGTGAGATGGTTGATACGATCGTCGAGCACGCGGCTGAAGTTGAGACCGGGCACGAGACAGGTATCGACGTCGACAGAATCATCAGGAGTGGCATTGTACGATTTGCCGATCAGCGAGGGAAGCTCTGGTGTGGGCTAGCTACATACTGGATCAGGCGAGGCAGCTTTGAACGCGCCAGAGATGTCTTCGAGGAGGCAATTACCACCGTCATGACAGTCAGGGACTTCACCCTAGTCTTTGACTCGTACACCGAGTTTGAAGAGTCCATAATCGGAGCTCTCATGGAAGTCGCCTCGGATCGCGCAGACAAGGGTGTGGTAGACGAAGAAGCAGACTTCGAGCTCGATATTCGCATGATGCGCTTCGAGCAGCTCATGGACAGAAGACCATTCCTCCTCAATGACGTTGTTCTGCGACAAAACCCCAATAACGTTGCCGAGTGGGAGAAACGGGTGGCACTTTGGGGCGACAATAAGCTCGAGGTTGTGCAAACGTATACTGCTGCTATCGCAACCATACAGCCAAAGAAGGCTGTCGGTGCCTTTCATCAGCTCTGGGCCAACTACGCGAAGTTCTACGAGCGAGGCGGCGACATTCGCAACGCGCGCATCATCATGGAAAAGGCCGTCAAAGTCCCCTTCAAGTCTGTGGCGGAGCTGGCCGATATGTGGATTGAATGGGCCGAAATGGAGCTGCGGAACGAGAACTTCGACGACGCCGTGCGGATCATGGCGAAGGCCGTTCAGGCACCGAAAAGATCGACTGTCGACTATTTTGACGAGACGTTGTCGCCTCAGCAGCGCGTACACAAAAGCTGGAAGCTGTGGAGTTTCTACGTGGATCTGGTGGAAAGCGTGAGTTCTCTGGAAGACACTCGAAAGGTATACGAGCGCATATTTGAGCTGCGAATTGCGACGCCGCAAACAGTGGTCAACTATGCGAATCTGCTGGAGGAACACCAGTACTACGAAGAGTCGTTCAAAATTTACGAACGCGGTCTGGATCTGTTCAGCTACCCCGTGGCTTTCGAGCTCTGGAACCTGTACCTGACCAAGGCCGTTGACCGCAAGATTGGTATCGAGCGACTACGCGACCTCTTTGAGCAGGCGATCGAGGACTGTCCGCCTAAGTTTGCCAAGGTGATATACCTCATGTACGGCAACCTGGAGGAGGAGCGAGGCCTTGCAAGGCATGCCATGCGGATCTACGAACGGGCGACGAGGGCAGTGGCCGACGAGGACCGGGCAGACATGTTCAATTTTTACATTACGAAATCGGCATCGAACTTTGGTCTGCCGTCAACGAGACCGATTTACGAAAAGGCCATTTCCACCCTTCCTGACAACGAGGCACGGGATATGTGCCTAAAGTTTGCCGACATGGAGAAGCGGCTTGGCGAAATCGATCGGGCGCGGGCTATCTACGGTCACGCGTCTCAGTTCTGCGACCCACGAACCAGCCCCGACTTTTGGGCCAAGTGGGAAGCGTTCGAAGTGCAGCACGGCAATGAGGACACATTCAAGGAGATGCTCCGCATCAAGCGGAGCGTGCAGGCGCAGTACAATACGGACGTCAACTTTATTGCTTCTCAAGCGCTTGCGCGTAGCCAGCGGCGGCCAGAGGATTTGGCGGACCCGAAGGTGGCCGATGCCATGGAGGCTCTCGACCGGCAGGCGAGAGCACCCGCCGGATTTGTGGCAGCAAGTGATGCTGCCAAAACAAACACCACTGAATCACAAGCTGTGGCAGCTAATCCGGATGCCATCGACATCGACGACCTTGACGAATAAAGCGTATCAATTCTGCTTCCTCTGAGGACAGACGGTGGGAGGCAAGCGGGTGGTTGGCTAGTTTTAGGTAATATCATACAAGCAGGACAAGAAGACCGATTCCAATCCAAGGTCGCCGTTTCAATTCATTCCTCATTGATTCATTCCCAGGTCTCGCGTTACCCGTTTGTGGGCACTCTTGCTCTCATAATGTTCAGCCGCTCTCGGTTGATTGGCTTGCCACACGGCAGTAGGCACACGGCTTATTTGGTGGGCGTCTTGCCGTATCCCTTCTCGGTGTGCTTCTCGTGGAAGCCCGAGGCATAGTTCCTGTCGACATGACCGTCGCGGGATCCGGGGGTTGCGTAGATCGAGCCCTTGCGCTTCTGGAAACGGCTCGGCGGCACTTTGGATGCATCTGGTGGAAGCTACATTAGCGCCTGTCGGGCAGAAACTGAGGGAGCCAATTGCCTACCCCACTCATCTGTGCTTGCTCTCCGGTCAGTCGGCGACGATGACAGCGCCGGAGCAACCTCGCCATTGAGAGGGGCCGGTGAGGTCTGCGTCTCAATAGTGATGGTGTCGGTTCTGGTTTGGTCGTCTGGAGATAAATGTGTTAGTGCGATATGCCACGAAGAAACAACTAACTCACTGGACATTGTCAAGGGCGATGGACAAAGGAGTCTGATTCTAGATTCGGCGCAGCGCGGTACAAGAGGTGACGAAGCGTCGTGTGGCTGTTGCAGCGATGTTTGACAAGTTGGAGATGGAGATGTCGGAACAGGTATGGGTTTCTTTGGTGGTATAGGTAGGCGATTCTTCACTTCCAACGTCAACCTAGATGACTGGGTAGGTAGATAGAGGGGAAAGCTTTGGTAGAGGGGGGAGGAGAGGGGACGAGCGTATTTATGAAGGCTTAGGGAAAGTAAGGTAAGGAAGGTGTGTTGAGGTATCTCACCATACCTTACCATACCCATCCATATCTTACACATCAGCCAGCTAAGGTACGGGCCACTCACTTCGTTACCTCACCATGCTGCTTCGGCGCTGGTAACGAAGCTACGCAAGTAGTAGCGACGGTACCGGAAGGCAGGGCGTGCGGAGTACCTCATTGAGGAAGTCATCTGCCAATGACATCCCATGGCTTGGACGAAGCACGGCTTGGCTTTGATCGACAAGTACTGGGTAAGGTTCTTTGAACACTGAAGTAGGTGAGACCAGCTACATTATCAAGGAGGGGGGTTGAGTACTTGGGGCGAGGCAAGGGCGAGGATCTTTGTGAGGGTATCTACAACGTTGAAAGAGTCAGCCGGTGCCTCATGCGATAGGTAGGTACTAAAAGGTAGAGAGGTAGAGGCGAGAGAAGGTACCTCAACCTGAAGGTAGGTAGCACATGAGGCACTTACTCGACAGTGGTTGGCCTCCAGTGTGACACTACCGGGTTGATGATGAACATGAGTTGCCTTTGGCAATTCAACCATGCTTCTTGGCACTTTAGCTTGTCTGGAGGTACTATTCCCAACCTGGTAAGAGCTGGCCGCCACAACGTTTGTTCATTGGCGCCGGGCTACGTTTTGTCTTCCTGCCTACGGCACACCTTACCTTGCACCCTACTCGAGCCCATCTGGCTCCCATCTTTGGCTTTTCGCGGGGAAGGTGACGACGATCTGCGGCTGCCCTTGACGTCACCAATCACTTACCCAATTGGACGGGAGAGAAGCGAGCCATTTTCCACGGCGCCCGCTCACACAGCACAGCAGCGGGCTCGTAGCTTTTCATGAGCATTCGTAATTTCGACAGGCGCCCGCATCACAGACAAGCTGATCCCTCGCAACCTCAGTCCAGCTGTATTGAGATTGTCGTCACTCACTTGGGATGAACAAGAGGCCACGAGACTCATGGAAGCATGGATATAGGAGGTGAAAAGGATGTGTCGAGTGGTGAAACGGATCTGTCATTCGGAAAAGCCGCCCTCTTCGAAATAACGGTCAACACATCGTCGACTTATGACAGTTGACCTGGTTCTGCTGACAACCACGATGCTGCAACTGGTGTTGCAGTCTGCCGCACTTCGTAGTCATCTACTGGTCCCGACCCCCATCCCCAGCTTCAGCCGTCGCCGTCACCGATTCGCCATCGTCATCACCCTCTCGCCATCATCATTTCCCATTTGCACAGTTTTCATTCCCTCGGCGGACTGAGGCTCACGGCTCGCAACCTCCACGACCGAGCTTAAGTCGGGTGCTTGGTCTAGACACGCCGTGTCAAGCGGTGGCTGTGCATGCCTGACGCTCTCACCATCCGAACCCCGATGCAACCAACCCGCCCCGTATGTATGGCTTTTACGGTGATTGAGCGTCCTGTAACCTTTTCCCCAAATTTTCATGCCCCCATCTTCCCTTTCCCGCCCATCAGAGTGCTTTGCAGACAGTTAGACTGACGTGTAAGTGAGTACGAGACAAATCTTCTCGTCTCACCATCTCACCATGTCAACAAAATTGTGATTCAAAATCTTAGCAACGCAGTCAGAGAATGGAATTGTGTACTATCGACGACGAGACACAGTCAAGCCCTCTCCAAATACAATATAGTAGGCATCAGCATCAGCATCTAATCAGCAGCCTCTTTATCATCGCCAGTCCTTTCTGCCTCCGCGGATCCTCCTGTAGCCTCAAAACCCAGGAAGTGAATGCTTGATTTAGATCTCCTCGCCGTCAGCGCGGAGCTCGGCCAGGTACGCGGGATCGTCCTCGGGGGCAGCAGCGGCAGACTGGGCACGCTTGACCATCTTGTCGAGAAGGTCCTCGCTTCTCTTCATGGCGAGCATGAGGTTGCGGCGAGCAGCGGCCGGGGTGGTAGAACCAGCCATCTGGACCGGAACAATACCACCGAAGGGGCCGGCACGGGCGGCGTTCTGGCAGCGAACCAAGCAGACGTTGGACTGGCCAGCAACGGTACCAGTGCAAGTCTGATCGGCCGGGATGGCAGCCTTGAGAGGGAAGTCGGTCATGGCACCGTCGCGGTTGCGAGAGTTCTGGCCCGGGGGGGTCGTAATGACGTTGATGTTGGTCCACTGCGCGCCAGTGGCATCGGCGTTGATCATGCAGTCGTACGGGCCTCGAAGCGTGTTAGCAAACTAATCTCCACGAGATATGGACGGCTTCGGAGTACTCACCACCACCGTCGCCGTTGACCTGGTGCAGCGTCATGTCGACGGAGCCGCCGGCAGAGATCTGAGGCAGCATCTGGCCAGTCTCGGCCATGATGGCCTTGGTGCCAGTCTCAAGGCTGTTGGTACCCCCGCCGACAGTCTCGCCGAAGGTATCGGCAGCTTCGCCCTTGAAGCGGGTGCTGTCCTGCTGGAACGGGTTGCGGCGTGTTCCGTCACGGGGGGTGCTGGAGTCGATGCCAATGGCCATACCCTGACCTCCGGCATCACCAGTGGCGCCAACGATGGCAGCGTGGCCGGCAACGAGGTCGGCGGTGGCCAAAAGACCGATGGCGAAGACGCTCTTAATGTAAGACATTTTGTATGTGAGAGAAGGTAAGTCCTGACCGGCAGGGAAGAATTATACAATACAATGAAAGATTGGAAGGAGAGAAGGAGACTTGAAAAAGGACTGCTGGTTGCTGGATGAGGATGAAGAGTTCAGACCGGGAGAGGGTGGGAGGTTAGATCAGTCTTTATAGGAAGATTCATTCACACAAGACGACGGAGCGATCGCGATATCTGATGTCGGGACGAAACGCCCTTCCTCGTCTTCATCTGCTCGCCCCCATCTCACAGTAGTTCTTCGATACTCCGGGAGGTTAGCTGAAAGTCCATCCGAGATCCCAAACTGCCAAGCCAAACATGTTTTTGCGAGAGAGCCTCAATGCGACAAGAGTTGTTGGGGTGAGCATTGGCGCTCAAGCGCGAACGGGAAAGTGTAGACGGGTTGGCAGTACGCAGTAGAAAGGGAGGCTGTGGTGAGACCGCGAGAGCAGAGCCTCATGCGGGCCTCGGGCCAGGGGGTGGGAGAGGGTGAGAGATGGGGTGTCAACAACCAAAATGGTATGAAGGTTCCGGAGTTGGTGTGACCGAATGTCAGTTGGAAAGCCCGAGCCCACGACCGGGAATCAGGATGACCTTTCGCTGGCCCGCGATGAAGCATCAGGCATGCCGGGAAAAGAAAAGGGGGGAGGGGCGGAAAGAGCGGGTGCAAACTCATGAGCCGATGACTTGCATGTCTGCAAACATGGTAGTCCCGGATATCGATGTTCGACAGTCCGTCCTAGTCTTGTAGCAAGTGGCACATGATTTGCTTTGGTATAAGCTGCAACTAGTTCAGGGAGAAGGTCGACACTTGAATTGAATGGTTCGTGACAGTGGCTGTCTTGTTCGTTGGACCTTGCTCCTCAATAGAAGCAAGAAGAACGGGAAAGAGTCAGCCTCGAAGACTGGCCATCTGAACGTCCATTCTTCAGTAAGCACATTGGGATGTGAGATCATATGGAATAGCCAGAAACCGGACTCGTCCAACGTCCATCTCTGCTCTGCGACCGAGTGAGATAATGGAAATCAATTATGGAAATCCTTGTGGAATGTCCCATTCACGCAAGGGTCATTGCAACTCCGTTTGAGACTCCCTTGGCAAGGCAAGCTTCACACAAACCTGGCAGACGTATTTTCCTGGACACCCGACAGTGATCTGCCACACAACCGGCGCAGAGATTAGAGCATGCTACCGAGAGCTCTGGGCAACGTGTGTTGTGCGTGTTTCGATGGGAAGAAAGGACGGCTCTGTTTCGATCCACAATCCACGAAAGAAACGTTCAAACCGGATCTGCAGCGCCGGGTAGTGTTGTCGCAACGGGGGATAACCCACGGAAGATGAGAGCCAGGGACTGGCCAGGGACTGAGTACCCAATTGAAACCCACGATACCCGGCGGCGACAGCGTACGCACGGCTACTGATGATCTGCCGCGACAACCTGGGCAACCCTGCATGAGGCAGCGGTGGGTTAGTGCGGCAAGGGTGAGCAGTAGCCTGTGATGCGTGTGAGGCGCAGGCATGAAGTCGATTCGAAGACGTGGGATCCAGGGCGTGGACGAGGTCGCCATCAACTTGTAGACGACATCGGCGTGTAAGACGGGCCAAGCTGACCATCAGTGGAATCCAGTTTCGCGGTTGGACCGGCCATCAGATTTCCAGACAAGCAGTCGTAAGCTGTCTGCCGCTGGCTGCCTATCTTGGCAAGTCATGTTCGCCGAGCGAAGATGGGTTGATTCACGAAGACGTTCGGTAGTGACGGGCCGGCATCTCTTGTAGCCGATAGCAAGCGCCTTCAACAGCTTGGCCAAAGGTAAGGTGTCTTAACAGCGTGATAACTAACGGCTGTCCCTTGCAGCATGGTGTGCTGCACACGAAGGTTAGTTGCTTATAACCGGTTGACTTTGGTTACGGGCAGGCTGCTAACTTGAGTTGTATTCATCTTGGTACAAGCGTAGGTCCAGTCAGTGACGTGCAGATCATTACAAGGCAACGTGGAGATCGCTCTAGTTGGATTCAACGTCTGAATCATCCGTGGTATAATGTCGAACAGAAGACAATGTAGGTCGAGATTTGTTACCAGACGACGCTAAGGCAAACACGTTAGCACGCGCATGTGTCGGTTGTGTGCGCATAAGATTGGCCTGAACGGATTAGACGGCCTCCTGAGTCGGTAAGAAAGGCAGAGAAGCAGAAGCAGAGAGAAGCAGGAAGAGAAGCGGCGAGGCGCGGATGGCGCGGTATGCAAGCAAAGGCCACCCAATCCTAAACATGGGAACCCAGGTCGATGAGACGGGCGTTGTATGGAAACGGCGACGTGGACTGCGCACCGGCGGTCGGTGAAACCGAGTTGCCAAACGCCTCACGGTGTTTTTGGGGAACCAATCGCATGAGGTGTTACCCTCTACCGATGTCGATCAGTTTTGTTTCTCGGCGGAGAAGAGGGACAGAACAAGCGGGAAGAGAGAAAAACAGACGAGGGGATCACGGGGACTCCCATGTAGTAGGGGCTGGGTGGTTAAGGGCACGAATGGGTGTGGTCTGTAATCAAGGGGGAAGTTGGATGGATCGGCGACGGATGGGATTTACAAGTCGCATAAGATAGGTACGTACAACTGATTTGTGTCAACTTTCGGGCCCAGTGTAAGGTAGATTAAGCTACAATACATGCTTGAATCTTGAATCAATCAAGGTAGTGTCTCACAGTAGGCTAAAGGTAAAATTGAGGTCAACGTGGGGGCGGTGATAGGGTATCCGTTGAATCGGCCTGAAGCTGGTGGCCTTTGCATGGAAATGATGAGACCAGGCCCCGGACCGGGAGGAGAAGAAATGGCCATCCCATCATATGGGGGAGTGATGTAGCACCTTATTCGAATTTCTTGGCGGGTTGATGGACTTGGATGTGATGGTGTTCACCTTGACTACGACGGGAGCCGAAGAAGGTTAAAGGTGACAGCGGAAGGCAATTAAAGGCAAACTTTTGGCGGGTTGGATTGCTGAATTGCACCTGAAATCCAATCCTACCTGCTTGAACAGAGCGGATTATCGGAAGCCTCTGAAGCAGAGCCTAAGGTACCTTGGGTCGGGTACCACGGTATGTCTTGCATATTCAATAACCACGTTTATGTAAGGTATGTCTACCGGTGCATGTGTTGTAACCCCACTTGATGTCGGAGGAGAAGGCCCGAGGCACACATGCACTACCTCACCTCCACTCAGTCCAATTACCTAGGTACCTACCTAAGCTAAGGTGCCTCACTGTCCACCACGACCTGACCCCGAGGTGGCTTAGGTAACCTGCCTGCCTTGCCGCACCTACCTTGGGCTTAGGTAAGGTACCTTGCTGAGTGGATCACAGCACGCGCGACTCTGGCCCAATCACCGCAAACACCACCTCATACATTTACAGGCGCCCAACACCACAGAGCCTCGCCTTCAACGCCAAATTCCCTGCAGGGTCCTTCAAGTTTCAACGGTCTGCCCATGGTACCTTGACTCGTTCTGCCCTGCATCACCAAGGAAAGAGAGCCCGTGAGTCAAAACACAACCTCAGTCAACAGCCATGACACAAATTTCTCTCACCGGCCCGTCTCACTTTACAAACTCCATCTCTGCTTCATATCATCCCATCTCCCCACGAACCACTCTCTCATCTCACCGGTCTCGTCTTACCCCGGTCGTACATTTCACCTGCTAACCACGGCAGCAGCCTTCTCCATCTCGAGACTTCATCTCAAGCTCAGCACAGCCGCTGGCCAAGCCGAAAGCATCGCCGCCACCTTGCAGTCTCGTCCACGGGGAAGCATTGCGTGATCACCGAACGCGTTTCCAACCCCAGACTTTGTACAGCTGCGGCGCAGTTCGTCTCCCCATCCATCGCCCGGCCTTGACGACACGGGCTGTTTTATGTCTCTTTGCGCCAAAAGCGCCTACACACTGCACCTATTGTCGACTGCGACGTCCTAGATTCGCTAGCACTGTTGCCTGTATCATGACATGATACGTGCATGTGCTCGAACCGCCCTGATCTGGAAACACTCCGTCATCTCTCACCCCATGAAGAGAGATTTTGACACCTTCGCGGGTCGCACAACTCCACCTGCATCTCAACCTCTCCGCAACATGGCTACCGACACCTCCGCCTCCACCGCCTCACCCACACTCAACCTCACTGCCAAAGAAAAGCAGCTGAGAGACCTCCTCGTCGATGTCGCTGCCTCTATCGATGCCGCCGGTCGCTCTCCGCAGCCTCTGGTCCTGCGCTGGGCTGGTGGCTGGGTACGTGACAAGTTGCTAGGCATCGAAAGTCATGACATCGATACCGCCATCAATGCCATGACTGGCTATGCGTTCAGTATGGAGATGCGCGATTATTGCACCAACCAGGACAACATTAAAAGGCACAACATCAGCCCCGGTGATCTAGGGGGCCTTCACAAGATCGCTGCCAACCCAGACAAGTCAAAGCATCTCGAGACCGCCACATGTCGCATTTTTGGCCTTGATGTTGACTTTGTTAACCTTCGCAAGGAAACTTACGCAGACGACAGCCGCAATCCGACCATGGAATTCGGCACCGCTCGCGAAGATGCCCGGCGTCGAGATGCAACCATCAACGCCTTGTTCTACAACTTACACGACAGCGTCGTCGAAGACATGACAAGTGGTCTTGCGGACATGAAATCTCGCCTGATTCGCACCCCAATGTGTCCGCTTCAGACTTTCACGGATGACCCGCTCAGGGTCTTGAGGTTGGTTCGCTTTGCCAGTCGTCTCGATTTTACCATAGATCCTGCCGCCACGGCAGTCATGTCGGAACCTTCCGTCCTAGAGGCATTGAAGCTGAAAATCAGCCGCGAGAGGGTCGGGGTCGAGGTTGAGAAGATGCTAAGAGGCAAGCACCCGCGAAGCTCTCTTGAGCTGATTCACAACCTTGGACTGTACGGTGCCATATTCACGGATCCAAACACCAACGACCGCCCCCCACCAGACGTCTCCAAGTGGAGACTCGCCTACGAGTGCCTTGACCGGCTCGCCTGCGAAAGGGCTCCAGGGTCTATCTATGACACGCTCGTCGTGGATGACGACGCTGCTTACTTTGCGTGGGCTCTTGCCGCAGTCGCCCCGTATGCACACGTCGATACCGAGGTGACTGTTCCGAAGAGTAAGGGCACTCTTCCCCTAGCGACACTGGTGGCTCGCGAAGGCATCAAGGCGCCGAACAAACTCTGCGATGTGATCACAGGGGCGTGCCGACATCGAAGTGAGATTGCGAGCCTGAAGCAAAGCACGTGGGCCAAGGAGCCGCGGGCCTCGGAGCGAGACACTGTTGGCATGGCGATCCGCAAGTGGGATTCCCGTGGAGGTCGGTGGCGCGTTCAGGTTCTATATGCTCTTCTTGTCGAGGCAATGGAAAAATTTGAGCTGGGGTCAGACGCAGGTCAGTCCCAGCAGATCAATTATTCCAGCCTACCAAGGACTGTTAGCTGACATGACTACAGATAATACCCAGTTTCTCTTGGGCTGGCAGAAATTTGTAGACCACCTTGCTGACCTCGACCTTCTTGATGCGCCGAATCTTCGAAGGCTGGTAGACGGTCGATTATTGACGCAAGAGCTCGGGATTCGTCCAGGCAAGTGGCTGGGACAGGCGCTGGATGTGTGTGTGGCGTGGCAGCTTCGCCATCGAGGCGAGACCGATCCGGCCGGGGCCATAGCCGAGGTAAGACGTAGATCCGGGGAACTGGGGATTCAGGGGATTTGAGCCGGATTTGCACTTCCACCTGGGCGACTGAAGGCAGAGAGAGAAGAGCTAGCATTTGGCTGTGAATGGATGGCAGATGAGTGGAAATTGCGACTCGTCGTGACTGGTGTCGACGGAGTTCGGTGACGGTACGGAAACAGAAGACGAAGGTTTTGTGCAACATGTAAATAAAACTCGGGAACTTCTTCAGTCTCGTCCTATGCCCATTGAGTCGGCGGAAGCTGTAAGAGTGCAGTTAAACAAATAGGCGGGAGGGCGAGGGTATTCATTATTGCGGCACCGTGCTGTGTATTGGCTATACACTGTGCATCTTCCAGGTGGTGGGCCACGCTAGGCAGAAGGTGGCTGACTGACGAATGACTCCAAGCAACACCACAATCACAACCACTGTGCGTTCGGCGAGCCTCGACCAATTGCTCCATCGTTTTTGTTCGCATCAGCCATCTTCCTTTCTAACAACAGAAGACTTGCATTGTTAAAACCAGTGCCAGATCGACTTTTCTTTCCTTAGCCCCATATCAGCCCGACCTCTAGTCCAGGGCGAGCGATGTTGCCTGACGTTGTTTCTCGATTGCAACAGGGTGAAGCTGCCAGCAACATCGACGTAGAAGGTGCGGAACGAAAACTTCAAATATGACATTAAGCATCAACATGCTGACCATGAGCGATAGTATTACCTCGCTTTACCATTGTTGACCTGGCAAACGACCTGTCTGAGTGCCACTCTTTGGTGATTTGTCTCCGAACTTTTGGCCGATGGCTGTGGATGCACGTTACTGACCACAAGAACTAGCCTCATCGCCAGGTTATCAAGGCGTTATCCCTCTGCTTGAACCTAAAAGAGCGCATTGAACGAGTGCCCGAGGATGATGTAGCCGCTGCTCGAATAACCAGTCATGCTGCGGGATTGCTATGCCGCTCACCCAGCGGCCTGCCTTTGCCCCTTCCACATTCTGCCGATGCTGCTCCGGCGGAGGATGTGCTAGCGGTCTTGAGAGCCCTCAACATCAACTACTCCGCTCACATCAACGATGACACGTTGTTGTCTGTTGTCGCCTACACGGACAGCAACACCACCTGGTCGACGGAAACAATAGCGTTGATGGCCGAAGACCTCCTGGACTGCGCTCTAACAGACGAACACCGAAAACGTGTCTTCATCACGTCTGTCGTTCTGGAAGGCTTCATTCGGCCACTCTTCTCCCAGTCGTCGTCGAGTCGGATCACTTCGACTGGCAGAAAGGCCCACTATGCTGATGATGACCGCGACCATGCCAGCAAAGACATCTTTGCAAGTGATGCTGAGACTGTGCCTTGGAAGGGGGACCAGCTGCACGCCATCACCGTTTTCTCATGGGCTGTTGAGCGATCGGACGTGAGTTCATGTTGCCCAAGCACACTCATAGACACATCTCATCCAATATTTTCTAGGAACAAGTCGTAGGGAAGAACTGGCCACTGTTTACCCCAGTTCTTCTCGCTTTAATAGACGACACGGATACGAGATATAAGGCCCAGGGCCTCGCTATCTTACAAAGCTTCCTTGCAAGGTGCCCGTCCAGCGTTCTTCAAGACACGGGCCTCGGAGAAATCTTCGAGCAATCCATATTCCCGTCACTGATGTCCCTACCGACGCTGACGCCCGAGGAAGAATCTGTGCAACTCCTTGACCCTGCCTACGGCGCGGCCATTCGATTGGCGAGCGCCCAGTTCCCAGAGGAGAGAAGCAGGCCTCGGAAGAATCGTCTCTTCGTCAGGTTGCTAAGGGAAGGAATCATTAGTGGCTACTGGTATGCCTCCGAGTACCCGAGGACTGTAGAGCTCCTGGTGCGCCAAGCCTCGCTGGTTGTCCAACACCTGGGCACCTTCACAATTCCACACGTCAAGGTGAGCATTTCAGGCAAGATGGTGCAATCACGGTACTTACTCATACCTAGGATCTGCTATCCATGTTCGCCGCCATCATGACGGACCCATTCTTCGTTTCCTGCCCAACCTGCATCGAGGCAACTTCTCAGGCGCTCTCAAGTATGATGCTCAACTGCTGGCCTAGAATCTCACGACCGGCACATTCAGGAGAGCTGCTGAGGGCAGTGAGCGTTTGCTGGCTGAACTTGAAGAGTGAACAGGAAAGGGCTTCCGATAGCAAAGCTCTCGAGAGAACTCTGGCTGCAGTATCCAGCCTCGCACCCATAATATCCACCATCTTCACAACTGCGGACTTGTCTCCGCAGGACCATTTCTACCCATTGTGCGATGCCGAGCCCAAGCTCCTGGAGTTGTTCGGCAACGGAGAAGCCACGATCGGAATGCCTAGCGAAGGAGACATCAGTCAAGAGGTTGCTGCTTGAAGAAGGATTTTCCACGAAGCCATTTTCTGTAAGCCTTGTATCGCTTCTTCTGTGCATCCTCTTCCGTAACGGTGAGAGGATTGCTCCCAACCTTAAGAAGCTCGGCATAGACAGCGGCATCTTCCTCATTCCCAACAGGGGTGATTGCCTCGCTCTGCCAACTGCTCTGGACATAGGCTTGGTACTCCGATTGGTTCTCGGCCTGGACTTCGGCCGAGACAACCAAAGGCAGATTCTGCGGATGACTGATGTAGCGCTCGTAATCATCGGCTTCTTGCTGGCTGACGGAGGGATTGAGGGACTCTTTTACCACCTTGGTAAAGGTCCACTGCGCTGCTTTAGTTTTTTCCAGGGCTGTGGGCTTCGTCTTTGGAGAGCCCAATGGCTCTGCTTGTGTCTCCTTCATGATGCCATGATGGCCGACTACCCTCTCCTGCATTGGCTGGAGCCAGCGATGAATTGATATACCCTTGCCCCCGGCCGTGCGGTCTGATATGACAGATGCGGCATCCATGTCAGGCGGAGAATGATAGTCTTGGGGATCCACGATGGTCACCTCTTTCTTGGGCTTTTTCTTCTCATGGGGTTCCATGTCGGTCTCGTTCCTGACTCTGAAGGGGCTCAGATCGTAGCGACCATCTTGGGTGGACTTGAAGGGTATGTACTTTATGGTTGAGTTCATCTTGTACGGAAACATCTTGAGAAATGATGAGAGTGTGGATGGCCGGTAGTACTCAACCCAGTAATCATCAAAGAAGGAAACGGGCATCTTCCTTGCCTCGCCGGGAGGCGGAGTGTATGGTGGGAACTTGCGCTCCTGCAAGTTATCGGGTGTGAACCAGTCGATGTAATCCCGCTTCATCTTTTCGGACCATGCTCGTGGGTCAGCGTGATGGAGATAGTAATCGGTTGCCAAATCCCACAGCATTGGCTGCCCCTGGGCAAAGATGTAATTCCCGAGAAAAAGGTTATATGCCTCCTGGCGCTGGCCATCCAGGAAAGAGTTGTTGTAGTACCTCTTGAAGCTCTCGATCATGTCGCGGGAGTGACTGGTCCACTGGTTGATCTTGCGGTACGTCTCCATGGTATTGACAAGCTGGGAACCTCCGTATTGGACCGCAATAGTGTCGCCGTGATCATGGTACATATGGGTAAAGAGGTTTACGGCATCCGTGTCGTAGTTGATGGATGTGTCTTCGAGAATTCCGAGAGCGTGGAGCTGATGCCCGAGTGCTCGTTTTCCGATGACGAACTGAGCTGCGTTGGTGCGGTCCAAGCAGTCGATGCAGTTGGTCCGCGCTACTCCATTTTGGACATTGGTGAGGTTGATTTTGCCATCGCCGTCGTGAAAGAATCCCGTGGTAGTGACCACATCTTCAGCAATGCGCTCCAACGTACCAATCACATCTTGGTCGCGACTCTTCGCGGCTCTACTCATGTCCCAGGCTTTGTGAATAATCTTGCGCCCTTCCGGCAAGAACTGATTCAAGTAGTTGATCGCATTGGTGTACTCCAGCAATAGCTTAGACTCTCGTGGCGTTCTCTCTCTCGCCTTGACCAGGTTTAGGACATAGATAGGGCCACCGTATCGCTCGAAGAGATTATCGAAATGGAGAGCGGCGGCGCTGTAGAACGGATCGACTAGGTTTAGCTCAATCGGGGGCTTGGGCGTCACTCCCGTGTTATCCTGGGTCCAGTATAGAGGGATGCTGCCTCTGTGTTGCACGTAAGATGTGTACTGTGGGCTGGAGAACAGTCTGGGTCCAGGGGCGTGAAACGAAGTAGTGAGAGCTTCCGAAACAATTTGTTCCGTCTCAACATCATTGGCGACATAACCCTTCACAGTGATCAGCAGGCCGTACGGCAAGCAGGTCACAGGGCAGATTGGTGCCCGGCAGTACTCACAAGGTCGTTGGCCCCTCGCTTGAGGAATCTTGCACCCGCAAAGAAACGTGATCGCCGTGCAATAATGGTAATGTAAGCGGTGCGTCCATATATCGAAAGTGCTGTGAAGTTAGCTCAAAGATTTCTTCAAAATGCAGCAAAATCACCCACCCGCTTGGTCGATGTAGCCATGTATGATAGGACGGCACCAGTCAAATGGATCCTTGAGGGCCTTCATCGCCGGCTGAAGAAGGTGACTGTTCCAAACGAACATGCCATTGAAATCATCCATAGCACCTGGCAGCCCACATGCAAGCGCCTCACGCTCCCTCGTCAGGTTGTGCTGCAGTGTGCGCGTAATATCGTAGGAATAGCTATAATAAAACGATCTGGTCAGGTCCAAGTTGTTGAGAATGCCCAGGAATCGAGACTCCTCGGTGTTCCGGACGTCAGCCTTGAAACGTGTCGGGGTCAATGGTACCAGCTCAGTACCGTCGACTTGGTAGATGTAGTGCCCGCCGATCATGGCAACTGTGCTCTTCTTCGTGATCAAAAGCATATAGTAGGGGCCAGTGAACTTGATGAAGCCAAGCAAGCCCCATGTAGTGCACCGCAACTTGATGCCACCAGTTCCCTTGTTGCCATCGTCAATCGTGTCCAGCAGCTGGTTCATCTCCTTTTGGCTGTAGATGATCTTATCGTCGGTGATGCTCAGTTCTGAGTCGTCCGTGGTCCTTTCGATTTTCAGAATGCGATAGCGACGCTCGGTTACATCCCCGCCGACGATATAGTAGCGAGTGGCGGTCTCGTACAGGCTGAATTTGTGCATCTTGCGGTCTAGCCGATCGAATCCCTTTTCATCGTATGCATCTGCGACTCGCGCCGCCGAGTCCGGGCTAGACGTTCGCATGAAAGGCTTCGCAACTGCCGGTTCTTCGTCGGCATCGTCTTCACCGGCTCGGCTCTGCGCAGCTGCATCGGAGGACAGGGCGTTCGCCGTCTCGTCGTTGTTCAGGAGAGGGAATACTGGCGGAATATCTCGATTGACCTTGTCTTTGTCGGGGTCCGCAGTGAAGGGAGTAGGGGTATCAGATTCTTGCTGCGAGGGCGGTCGCTCAGCCATGTTGAATTCCAGGGTGCATCTCTGTATGGCGCCAATGAATCCCTAGGATCAGTGTGAGGGAAGTTATCAAGTCGGACGGATTAGGACCAATGCAGTTAGTAACTAGCGGATGACGTCAGAGCTAAAAGAAATTAAGCTCCTAAGTACCTAAGTAAGTATATAAGTAGCTAAAGGGGCTTAAAAGCTTTTATATACTATATTATTATTTAAACTATATATTTAACTTAGTTTAGCTTAGCTTATTTAACTAATATTATAATACTTTTATATATTATAACTAGCCTTATAAGTAGTATATAGCTTTATAATCTATATATAACTTATATTTACTACTAGTTACCCTTCTAGCTAAAGGACTATAAGGGCATTATAAAGAGGGACTTATAACTAGAACGTTTAGTACTATTATAATAGATTTAAGCTACTATTACTACCTATTAGTAATAAGGCTTATTACCCCCCCTTTTCCTATAGCTTTTATAAACTTATATATATTTAAAGACCTTAGCTAAGTTAAGCTTATTAGTTAATACTAATTTAACTATTATTTATATCTATTTATTATATTAAGAAATAATATAAGCTAAATATTACAACCCATTAGGCATAACCAACAAAGGACGCCCCACTAGGATACTAGGCGGTTATAATAACACACTTATATATAGGATCATAAGAACACATAAGGATCCCTTAGGAACGGAAGAACTATAGTATAGGTTACATAACAATAAAATAAGAGATTAGATCCATATAATCAAGATATAGCATCTATATTCCAGAAAGACAGAAGCCGTATGCCAAGGATACAGGAGCCATACAGGGCATATACAGCACCCAGCAATAGGACTACCCAGGACCTATATATAGGATAGACTTAAGTCTACTTAAGGACAAACTTCTATAGCTCTTTAGCAATTAACCTTATAATTATTATTTATAATACTTTTAGCTATACCTAAGTAATAATTACTCTATAACTCTTATTAAGGCCTTAACTAATTACTAAGACCTTTAAAGACCTATAATTACTTAACTAGACCTATAAAATAACTAATTACTAT